>NC_092089.1:51710079-51722698 GCF_045679555.1 Salvelinus alpinus | reverse complement strand
GCAGCTCCGTCTTGCCGAGGTTCAGCTTGAGGTGGTGATCCGTCATCCACACTGATATGTCTGCCAGACATGCAGAGATGCGATTCACCACCTGGTTATCAGAGGGGGGAAAGGAGAAGATTAATTGTGTGTCGTCTGCATAGCAATGATAGGAGAGACCATGTGAGGATATGACAGAGCCAAGTGACTTGGTGTATAGCGAGAATAGGAGAGGGCCTAGAACAGAGCCCTGGGGGACACCAGTGGTGAGAGCACGTGGTGCGGAGACAGATTCTCGCCACGCCACCTGGTAGGAGCGACCTGTCAGGTAGGACGCAATCCAAGCGTGGGCCGCGCCGGAGATGCCCAGCTCGGAGAGGGTGGAGAGGAGGATCTGATGGTTCACAGTATCAAAGGCAGCCGATAGGTCTAGAAGGATGAGAGCAGAGGAGAGAGAGTTAGCTTTAGCAGTGCGGAGCGCCTCCGTGACACAGAGAAGAGCAGTCTCAGTTGAATGACTAGTCTTGAAACCTGACTGATTTGGATCAAGAAGGTCATTCTGAGAGAGATAGCAGGAGAGCTGGCCAAGGACGGCACGTTCAAGAGTTTTGGAGAGAAAAGAAAGAAGGGATACTGGTCTGTAGTTGTTGACATCGGAGGGATCGAGTGTAGGTTTTTTCAGAAGGGGTGCAACTCTCGCTCTCTTGAAGACGGAAGGGACGTAGCCAGCGGTCAAGGATGAGTTGATGAGCGAGGTGAGGTAAGGGAGAAGGTCTCCGGAAATGGTCTGGAGAAGAGAGGAGGGGATAGGGTCAAGCGGGCAGGTTGTTGGGCGGCCGGCCGTCACAAGACGCGAGATTTCATCTGGAGAGAGAGGGGAGAAAGAGGTCAAAGCACAGGGTAGGGCAGTGTGAGCAGAACCAGCGGTGTCGTTTGACTTAGCAAACGAGGATCGGATGTCGTCGACCTTCTTTTCAAAATGGTTGACGAAGTCATCAGCAGAGAGGGAGGAGGGGAGAGGAGGAGGATTCAGGAGGGAGGAGAAGGTGGCAAAGAGCTTCCTAGGGTTAGAGGCAGATGCTTGGAATTTAGAGTGGTAGAAATTGGCTTTAGCAGCAGAGACAGAAGAGGAGAATGTAGAGAGGAGGGAGTGAAAGGATGCCAGGTCCGCAGGGAGGCGAGTTTTCCTCCATTTCCGCTCGGCTGCCCGGAGCCCTGTTCTGTGAGCTCGCAATGAGTCGTCGAGCCACGGAGCAGGAGGGGAGGACCGAGCCGGCCTGGAGGATAGGGGACATAGAGAGTCAAAGGATGCAGAAAGGGAGGAGAGGAGGGTTGAGGAGGCAGAATCAGGAGATAGGTTGGAGAAGGTTTGAGCAGAGGGAAGAGATGATAGGATGGAAGAGGAGAGAGTAGCGGGGGAGAGAGAGCGAAGGTTGGGACGGCGCGATACCATCCGAGTAGGGGCAGTGTGGGAAGTGTTGGATGAGAGCGAGAGGGAAAAGGATACAAGGTAGTGGTCGGAGACTTGGAGGGGAGTTGCAATGAGATTAGTGGAAGAACAGCATCTAGTAAAGATGAGGTCAAGCGTATTGCCTGCCTTGTGAGTAGGGGGGGAAGGTGAGAGGGTGAGGTCAAAAGAGGAGAGGAGTGGAAAGAAGGAGGCAGAGAGGAATGAGTCAAAGGTAGACGTGGGGAGGTTAAAGTCACCCAGAACTGTGAGAGGTGAGCCATCCTCAGGAAAGGAACTTATCAGGGCGTCAAGCTCATTGATGAACTCTCCAAGGGAACCTGGAGGGCGATAAATGATAAGGATGTTAAGCTTGAAAGGGCTGGTAACTGTGACAGCATGGAATTCAAAGGAGGCGATAGACAGATGGGTCAGGGGAGAAAGAGAGAATGTCCACTTGGGAGAGATGAGGATCCCAGTGCCACCACCCCGCTGACCAGAAGCTCTCGGGGTGTGCGAGAACACGTGGGCAGACGAGGAGAGAGCAGTAGGAGTAGCAGTGTTATCAGTGGTAATCCATGTTTCCGTCAGTGCCAAGAAGTCGAGGGACTGGAGGGAAGCATAGGCTGAGATGAACTCTGCCTTGTTGGCCGCAGATCGGCAGTTCCAGAGGCTGCCTGAGACCTGGAACTCCACGTGGGTCGTGCGCGCTGGGACCACCAGGTTAGAGTAGCAGCGGCCACGCGGTGTGAAGCGTTTGTATGGTCTGTGCAGAGAGGAGAGAACAGGGATAGACAGACACATAGTTGACAGGCTACAGAAGAGGCTACGCTAATGCAAAGGAGATTGGAATGACAAGTGGACTACACGTCTCGAATGTTCAGAAAGTTAAGCTTACGTTGCAAAAAATCTTATTGACTAAAATGATATAGTACTGCTGGCTGGTGAAATAGGCTAGCTAGCAGTGGCTGCGTTGTTGACTTTGTTTGAAAGTGTAGCTGGCTAGGTAACCTCTAACTGGCTAGGTAACCTCGACAATTACTCTAGACTACACAATTATCTTGGATACAAAGACGGCTATGTAGCCAGCTAAGATCAAACAAATCAAACTGTTGTACTGTAATGAAATGAAATGTAATACTACCTGTGGAGCAAAGCGGAATGCAACTACTCGCTCCAACCCGGAAGTGCGTATTGTAGAGGGAGAGGCAATAGAAGTGTTGTTTCTTGTATTATTGTCTTTTGTGTCTTTAGAGGACTGCTTCACCTTAATGTCCCCTTTCCCTTTTCTTCTGTCCTTATTTTGTCCCACTTTGTCCCTTCTTTGTCCCTTCTTCTCTTCTGCCAACTAGACACTCCTTGTTAGCTAGCTAGCTTCTTCCAGGAATGTCCCTAGCAACTGCCTAGCAACAGGTAAACAACTTAGCTAGCTAAGAAAACGGTATAATTTTATGAAAAATTGTTACTTTTTCAAAAGCCTTTCTTCTTTGTTTGCTGCTTGTTTGGTCTCCTATTCAGTTTGCAGTTTTCTTTTGATTTTTTTTCGATGTACTTTACTCTAAAAAAACATTTAAAGTTCAATATTTGTAGGAGCTCATCTTTTCAGCTGCTGCTGCTTAATTTGGAACTCCGGAACAATGCATTCCACAGTAAGAACCTCATACCAACGGTCAAGCATGGTGGTGGTAGTGTGGGCCAAAATTCCTCAACAGTGATGTGAGAGACTGATCAACTACAGGAAGCATTTGGTTGCAGTCATTGCAGTTAAAAGTGGCACAACCAGTTAATAAGTGTTACTTATTCACACAGGGGAATTGGGTGTTGCATAACTTTGTTAATTAAATAAATAAAACAAGTATACATTTTTGTTATTTGTAAACTCAGGTTCCCTTTATCTAATATTATGCTGTTAATTGATATCAGTTGACCTGTGAATGCTGTACAATGAGAGATTTATACTCATATATTAAAAATCATGATTTATGACACTGTCAAAACTGCTGAATCATGTGATTTGCATTTCTAATTCAGGACCCCAAAATAAAAGCTCACACTCATGAGGTGTCATAACATACATAGATTCTGGAGAAATCCAAGCACTCTCCTTAAAGTGATAATTTACTTTTTTGTTGAAGTTTTCGTTTATTTTCGTGATCTATCACTTTAATGCTGATGTCAATGTGAGGACTTGAATGACCAAGATGAGTTTCATCAAGCTGCTGTTATTACTGGATTATTGGTTATTGTACTGTGCATTGTGCAAATGTTTGATAATAGGGATCGCCAAACAGAGTTCCCATGAAGTGTTTACACATGGAACAACAGGTGCAGTACTATAAAGAAGTGTCTCTGAACTAAGTTATGTGGTATGCTATGCATAATGCTCCATCTATTCATACCCAGCTTCCAACTAACTCATCCAACCCTTCTTCCCTGCAACTCTTCCCCAGGTTGTTGCTGCAAACGAGATTCTGGTAAAATAAAGGTAAAATATTTTTTGTTTTCAAAATGTGCATAGTGTGTACAAATTACTCCAATCTTGGGTTGTATTTTGATGAACGATGGGTCATTGCGAAATAAATCCTACCCATTTCCTCAAGCAGAGCATCGTTATGAAAAATAGTTCTCCTCATTTCCTGTAACTAGGTTGTGCAACTATTTATGAACTATCTTTATGAGTCACACCGTACCTTATCAATACTTATCTGTTCATCTTTAGTACCTTCGTAGGAGCATCGTTAAATCTACGAGCTGTTTCCCAAAACCATAATTACTAAACCTGCTCTTAAAAACAATTGTTATTTAATGATTACTTAGCTGTTCTAAGTGCATCTCCAGAGGCTTTTTTTGCCCTTCTGCGTCACCGTATTCACAGATCTACGCTAAACACAAAATCCAGATGTTTATCCGTCTTTCTGTGACCCCGATAACTTCAAAACGAATGTGACTCCTACAATTAAAAGTTTTGAATTTCTTTGCAATCGTTACTAACAAGCGAAGAATATAACGATGCTTCAAATGAGATGACTGTATTAAAAGATAAATACAGTAAAGGCTTTCAAGTTAATTTAATGTTAATTTAATCAAGTTTTATTTCGCTATTTGTATGCTACTGCCTGTAATTTTTGACACACTATATTTCATGATATGTAACCCTAACCTTAGATCCCAACTCTAACACTAATTCTAACCTTAACCCTTAACCTCCTACAAATAGCATTTGACCTTGAAGGGACCAACAAAATGTCCCCAGTTGGTCACATTTTTGTTTGTTTACTATTCTTGTGGTGACTTCTGCTCCCCACATGTAAAGTTAAACACGTCCCCCCACACACACACACACACACACAAACCCCATAGCTTTCCAGGGCTCCGATAGTTCCCCAGCTGATCTGAAGGCTCAGTAAAGTAGGCTGACTTTGATCCCAGACAAGTGAACACATTCAACTGTAAACAGTGGAGAGCTGTTCAGGTGTATAACATTAGTCCTCACATAAATGACGAGTCATAATGACTGTATTAATAATGCAGGAGTGAGACAGTAGAAGGACAATAGCACAGATAACATCGAGATAATATGAAATATGCCATTTAACAGACACTTTTATCCAAAGGGACTTACAGTTGTGCTTGTATACATTTTCACATGGATGGCCCCTGTGGGAATTGAACCCACAATCCTGGCATGTTGCGCTGCAGGAAGTGAGCCATTTTTTTATATTTCACATTCTATACATGTACAGTTGAAGTCGGAAGTTTACATACACCTTAGCCAAATACATTTAAACTCACTTTTTTCACAATTCCTGACATTTAATCCTAGTAAAAATTCCCTGTCCTAGGTCAGTTAGGATCACCACTTTATTTTAAGAATGTGAAATGTCAGAATAATAGTTGAGAGAATGATTTATTTCAGCATATATTTCTTTCAGCACATTCCCAGTGGGTAAGAAGTTTACATACACTCAATTAGTATTTGGTAGCATTGCCTTTAAATTGTTTAACTTAGGTCAAATGTTTTGGGTAGCCTTCCACAAGCTTTCCACAATAAGTTGGGTGAATTTTGGCCCATTCCTCCTGACAGAGCTGGTGTAACTGAGTCAGGTTTGTAAGGCCTCCTTGCTCGCACACGCTTTTTCAGTTCTGCCCACACATTTTCTATAGGATTGAGGTCAGGGCTTTGTGAAGGCCACTCCAATACCTTGACTTTGTTGTCCTTCGGCCATTTTTCCTCCAAACATAACGATGGTCATTATGGCCAAACAGTTATATTTTTGTTTCATCAGGCCAGAGGACTTTTCTCCAAAAAGTATGTTTTTTGTCCCCGTGTGCAGTTGCAAACCGTAGTCTGGCTTTTTTATGGCGGTTTTGGAGCAGTGGTTTCTACCTTGCTGAGCGGCCTTTCAGGTTATGTCGATATAGGACTCGTTTTACTGTGGATATAGATGCTTTTGTACCGGTTTTCTCCAGCATCTTCACAAGGTCCTTTGCTGCTGTTCTGGGATTGATTTGCACTTTTCGCACCAAATTACATTCATCTCTAGGAGACAGAACACGTCTCCTTCCTGAGCGCTATGACGGCTGCGTGGTCCCATGGTGTTTATACTATTGTTTGTACAGATGAACTTGGTACCTTCAGGCGTTTGGAAATTGCTCCCAAGGATGACTTGTGGAGGTCTACAATTTATTTTGTGTAGTCTTGGCTGATTTCTTTTGATTTTCCCATGATGTCAAGCAAAGAGGCACTGAGTTTGAAGGTAGGCCTTGAAATACATCCACAGGTACACCTCCAATTGACTCAAATGATGTCAATTAGCCTATAAGAAGCTTCTAAAGCCATGACATTATTTTCTGGAATTTTACAAGCTGTTTAAAGGCACAGTCAACTTAGTGTATGTAAACTTCTGACCCACTGGAATTGTGATACAATTCAGACTATAAGTGAAATAATCTGTCTGTAAACAATTGTTGTGTCATGCACAAAGTCGATGTCCTAACCGACTTGCCAAAACTATAGTTTGTTATCAAGAAATGTGTGGAGTGGTTGAAAAACGAGTTTTAATGACTCTGTATGTAAACTTCCGACTTCAACTGTAGTCAGAAATATCTGTTTGTTTCTACAAAGCCTTCACAGTCTGACAATAAAGCAGCCCATTGCCCTGAGACATGGCTGACTTCAGTAAGGTCTACATACATGTCTCAGGGCAAGGCAGCCCCCCATCTTGGTATCTCTATAACTCAGTGAACTCAGAATATGACATGAAAATGCACTACAGGCACATACCTGTACAGATCTGACAAGGGAATATTAGTGGGAGGTTTTCAAGTACCTGCAATAGCATTCCTTAAAATACAGGGCAAAGGGAAACTCATAGGTCTTGGGAGTTGGGTCTGCACCCACAAGATCTGAGGCTCCATGTCACAGGGAAAACTGTCTGGAATTCAGCTTGTGTGTTTTGATAAAGCTTGCAATGTGAGTCATAGTCGCACAAAGGTCAGATTTGAAATCCTATGCTGGATTTTCAAGGAGTACAGGGTGTGTGTATGGGATAGAGTGAGGAGGCTGATGTGCGGAAGAGCATGAGCATGATACATGTTAGCTTGGCATATTCAATAACTAGCCTCATCAAATCTGGCTTGAGTCTAAGCCTTAAAGGCCCAATCTTGCTACATCCATTTTTGGATTTATAAATTAATGATATCCCATTGATTCTTGAATAATATAATTTATTATTGTCTCATGAGTTCAACTGTACTACCCCATCAGAACTCAAAATAAAATATTATTTTACTCTAATGTTTGTAAACGAAGTCAATGTGTCACGTTCCTGACCTGTTTTCCTTTGTTTTGTATTTATTTTAGTTGGTCAGGGCGTGAGTTGGGTGGGTTGTCTATGGTTGATTTTCTATGTTGGGATTTTGTGTTCGGCCTGGTATGATTCTCAATCAGAGACAGCTGTCAATCGTTGTCCCTGATTGAGAATCATACTTAGGCAGCCAGGGTTTCACTTGTGTTTTGTGGGTGTTTGTTCCTGTGGAGGTTTTGTTGCCACACAGGACGGTTTCGGTTTTGTCACGTTGGTTGTTTTTTGTATTTTGAAGTGTTTTGTTGACTTTCATTAAAAGAATGAACACTAACCACTCTGCGTTTTGGTCCCCACCTTCTGTCAGCGAGGACAGCCGTAACACAATGTAAACAAACACTATATAGCCTCAACATGGTTGAAGCTATCATTTTGATATCATGGATGGTCAGTCCTTGCATCCATAGCTCTGTCTCTGAATTTGAATGGTGTTATATTTCTCCAGACCCATTGCTCAGCTTTTTATAGAAACAGGGGCTGGGAGCATGCTTTGTTATTGTTTCAACTGCTGATTGCCCCTTCAAATGACACTTAAGGCTCTATTCAATCAGATCTGCTTTAGCCGACATCTGCATAGCGGTTGTTTTGGCGGTGTCAAAGGTGGAACTGTGATAGAGCTGTAAAATCCACAAGCGGCTTCTGGCATTATACCTAAAGCAGACATTGCCATTGGTTGCACTGAGTCGCATTAAGAGAAATCCCATGCAGCCTTGTTTACAAGTTCGAACACTGGAACGTGATATGTAATCTACACCTCGATTAGGCTGATAGAAAATCATGAAACTAAATAATGCGGATTTCTAGTTGAGCGTCATTATTTCTATTTAGCCTACACTTTCTCATTCTGAACTTCTAACGCAAATGGAACATGTGTGGCTTCCTGACAATGATCAAGAGCAGCTGCTCACTGATTTGACAGCTCCAATGCAGTTACACCTCTGACACCGCCAAAATACCAGCTATGCGGATGTCGGCTATTGCCTGGTTAATGCTTGATCTGATTGAATCTAGGTCTCACACCACATTTTAACCTCCTGTTCAGCACCATAATGAACATGGTTAATAGAAAAAAAATGGTGGAATTACACTTAAGTTAACTGACATTCAATTAAATGAAGATTATTTGTTACACTGTGGGCCCATTTACAGAATGACAGGGACAGAATGGTCTTCTAATATGCCATCACAACATGTCTAAAATATCTACATGGCATATTTAAATGTTATTTAGCTAACCTATCGTAGCAGGCGTAAAATAAACGCCTGAGTGGGACACCCCACATTCGGGTCATGACGAGAAAAAAAACTGTTGGGAGAGGTTGTATTCTGCACAGTTCAACCAATCCAGTAAATGTGGAGGAGGAGTTAAGAGTCTGATTCTGATTGCTAATATTTTGGATGGAAACAACGTCAAAGAGCAAGCTAGCTAACAAACGTGCCGTAGCTAGCTGCTAGACAGATATTAGCTAGTGTTGTCTAGCGACAATGGAATAATCTGGGAAAGTTGTCACTAACAAAATTGGTATGTGGTTTCTGTCGATTTTGTGGCAAGAATTTAATCTCGCTGAAACCTACACGAGGGTGGCTCTCCAGGAACAGGGTTGGAGAGCCCTGAGCTATGGTCATCATCAGATCATCATGGAGCATATGACTGTCTACGCTCTGAGGCACTAAAACAATGAAAGCACCATATCATAGTACAGCAGCTTGAGACAAAATACAGAGACATGACATTAGAAAATAGACAGGTATATTTCAAACCTTTCATTTTTGTGTAATATGACTTCCCAACATTCAAAAGGGGGTGGGTATAATTTGTGGAACGTTCCAACAGGAATCTGTTCCAAAAACTTCATAACAAGGTTGCCAACAAACAAAGCATACAAAGTTGTAGGGAGTGGGCTATTTAATTACGTTTTTCGGCAGCTAATTAGCTAGGTGAACTGATCATGCTACTTTGTATGCTTTGCTTGTTGGCAAACCATGTACTTTCCAAAGTTTTTGGAACAGATTCCTGTTGAAACGTTCCACAAATTACACCCACCCTTCAAAAGGCAGTGTTTAAGTGGTATATAAATTAATATAAAATGAGTGAGTAACCCTTTATTACAGTCGGGTAAGTACTAGGTACTGGTAAATACTTGGCAACAAATTGTACTATTTGGTATAGTAGCTATTGGTAGTCCGAAGAAACAAAGTAGTCTACTCTAAAAATACATAAAAATGGCTGAGAAATATAATGCCTAGTGTTCCCTGCTAATTATTTCAAGTACCATGAGGTTATGACTGCATTAACCTGATATGAAGCTGGTAATACTATATGATAACATAATAATAACAAAATTCTAACTTTAAATATCTAGCTAGTACTTACCGTGCTGTTAAATAAAGTTACCAAAATGGGTTTAAAATAAAAAAAAGTTTAACAATTTGTTTAGACCTAGAACTCTACTCCAAATGTGCATTGTATTTGAATTATACATTTGACATGTTTAGGCACTTAAAAAAGAAACTACAAAGTGCTGTCTATCAGCATACAGCAAAGACAGACAACTATCATAGAAACATTGTTGAAGTAATTGTCCAGTGAAAATCTCACTTTTAAAAAGTTTATATTCTGTTAACTCACACGCAAATAAATGTTGTTGACTCATATTTGTGGTCAAAGCATAAATTGGAGAAAACACACAACCCCCCCCCCCCCCCCCCCCTTAAACTCAAACAGACAGTTTAAAAAATGCTTGCTATTTCCACATAGAGGATGAGGTCATCCTCATTGAGCTTGAGCTGGCCAATCAGCAGTCTATTCGCATGAATATTTTTTATACCGGTATACGCCCACACCATTCTGTTGTTGGGGTACACCCACACCATTCCAACACAGAAAAGCTGCTTTTTAACATACTTGAAAACATTTAAAGGAAAACAAAAATCACTCATACTGTATTGTAATTAATTTTTGGTCATATTTCATAGAAATCGGGAAACACTGGACAGTTACTTTAAAAGATCTATTGGATTTACCCAGTCTTTGGTGATTACAAGAGACCCTCACAGGACATACTGTACATATTACATATTACACATTTTTTATACATTATCTTGCTGAGAACATCACATTCTGGTCTATGGGGGAATTACAATATTTGGGTCAATGACAAGGTGCTTTTCCAACATTAATTCAGTTTCTTTGGCAGCTTCTTCCACAGATTCTCTTGGTTAGAAGGATACTGTATAGTATTTGGGGCTCTTTGGGCGTAGCTTTATACACGGAAAAAATGTATACCATTGTATTCCACACTGCATAAAGAGATGGAATACCAAATATATTGGTCTATGAGACAGGAAATACATTATGGCCATCAGAACCACAATATACAAAAAACATAATAGTAAAAGGTGCAATTTCAGACAAGGACATTATTTGAGACAATTCTTATTGCATGAGAGCTGAATTTCAGACAAACGAGAGATCACATACGGTATATCCCAAATGATACAATATGCATCAACAGTCAAACACTCTAGATTCACGTTTGCCGTGGTATTGAGTCTAGAGGCAAGATTTGACTACACTGTTATAAATGTATACAAATTTCAATACATTTCAAATAATCCAGTTAAACACGACAGGGGATTCATCCCAATTCTCCACACTTCTCCCAAACTGTGCACACACAACCTGTCATGGATTTAACATAAGCTATGCAAGCACATGACTGCTAAGGAAGGACAACATCAACAATTAAACGTTGCCCTTTCAATCAGTTACAGTAAATTACAAAGGAAAAGAACAAGAGAATAATTAACCAAGGCACATTTTCACACAAGTATCCCATTGAAATCAATTAATGATTTATGTGGAAGTTAGAGTTGTGCAAGCTTCTCAACCCTGAATTAACCCCTTAGACAAGATGCTTAGAGGCATCAGAAGGCCCCTCCATCAGATTTGAAATTGAGGATCTCCGCAGCCAGCTTCTGGGAGTCCATCAGGTGAGGGAACATCCCCATGACCGTATCTACTTGGTGGGGGTTGAAGATAGCCTGCAGTTTCTTACGGAGCTCCTCTCTGTCTGTGTCAAAGGCAGAAGGTGGAGGTGGCTGGGCCCAGGAGTTGAGTTCCTGCTGATTCCTGTAAGAGGAGCATGAGTGGGGGGCCCCATGCGGGGTAGGGGGGTGATGGAGGTGGGGGCTCGGGGGGAGGCTACACGATGCCCTAGCCTGGGGGACCCCGCCATGGAAGGGGTCTGACCAGTACTTCTGGGGGTGCTGATGGGGGTGGAAATTATGAGCCCCCACCCCGCCTTGCTGGAAGTTGCAGGGGAGGCTGTAGTGGTGCATGTTGGGTGGGAACAGAGAAGGCGAGTAGGTGTCATACCTTGGCTGGGATTGGGACTCGAGGTGTGGGTTGCTATGGTGCTGCTGCTGCTGGGGACCTGTGAAGGGAGCCAAATGGAAACAACACCTGCAGGGCTGGAGGCTGTCCTGGGCCAGCCTCTCTGGATGCATGCCTGGATGTCTGGAACCAGAGGGGAAGCCCTGCTGTTGCTGCTGCTGCCTGGGACTGAAGGACTTGCTGTGGCCTTGGGACATATCTGAGTACTGGCTCTCATAGGTGCCAAAACCAGAGTCCAGGCACTCATGGGAGATGCTGGCATAGGGGAGGTCAGTAGTAGCGTAGGGGGAGAGCATACTGGGCCAGTCCATTTGTCCTTGGCCTACTGCTGTGGGGCTGCGGGCCTGCTGGTTCCTACTGGAGTGTGGCCCATCCCAGGACAGCAACATGTTCTCAGTTACCTGGCTATTGGGACCCTCCCTCAGGGAACCGCGGTGCTCCAACGTCAGCCTGTGCTCCAGGTCATTCTCCAGAGAATAGGAGGGAAAGGGGCTCGGGTCGGACTGGGGGCCCCTCAGGTGTGACATCATGTGATTCCGGTCCTCTTTTACTGAGGAGAGCCTTGCCTTCTCCCTGAGCTCATCAGCCAATGAGCAGTGGGATTGGTGAGTGCGCTCAGGGTGGTAGAACTTACACTTTACGCCGTACGTGCACTTTTTACCTGAAATAGAAAACATAAATGAGAGTTACTAAACATGACAGTTACAGTATTTCTACCTAAATCTAAAAAACAATTCTACAGGAGAAAGTATCTTGACTCTTCATAAAGAGTCTCAGATTAGAAGAGCTGATATAAAATCAGTTATGCCTAATGGAAACCTGATCCTAGATTAGTACTTTGTGTTTCTCTTCTGCTTCAACAAGACAGGTTTTAAACTAAGCGTCAGTATTCAGACAATATAATTAGAACCCTATGGTATCTCACTCATATAT